>NW_003163301.1:414677-418085 GCF_000004985.1 Naegleria gruberi
CACTTGTTTCAAAATAGGGAGTATCAGATGGTAATTGTAATTCTTCTACAATATATTGTAATGCTTCTTTCTTTGTTATTATTCTTTGATCTGCTAAATCACATTTATTAGCAACAATAACAAATGGAACTGAAGTATATAACATGTTATCTTCTTTCACTCTTTTAATTCCCTCTACAAAATTAATTAATTCTTCAAGTGATTGTTTCATTGTAACATCAAAAACAAGTACAAATCCATCATTTCTTCTCATATATGTATCTCTTAATGCTATTATTATTATGTTATGTTATTATTATATTATTATATTATATTATATTGTTATTATTATTTAAATAATTAAATTGTAATAAATTATTATTATAATATTATTAATATTAATAAATGTTATTAAACATACCAATAAATTCATCTTGACCAGCAGTATCAGTAATTTCTAATTGTACAACTTTATCATCAACTTTAATTTGTTTCTGATATGAATCTTCTATTGTTGGATCATATTGAGCTTGATAATAATGTTGTACGAATTGAATTGTTAAGGAACTCTTGCCAACACCACCCCCACCTACTACTGCTATTTTATATTCTGCTTGTTTTCTATTTGATGATGACATTTTTTTAATTGTTGTTTTAATTGATGATGGAACATGTCGCAAAGATCTTGTTAAATGTCATCGAGACAGGATATGAACTTGTGAAGTTTGTTCAAATACTTAGAATGAACACAAGCACCTCAACTATTTGAACATATTATTACATGTAGAGAAATTGGTTCCATGTTCATTAGTTTTTTGCAAGTCAATAAACTGTTGAATATTTGGAAGAGTATTAATAAGGTATGTAATGAAGAGATGTATTGTAGCAGGAATTTTCACATTATTGTAAATGAATTGGTCTCTTAATTCCTTTATTGAGTACGGAATAATAAGAACTGAAGAAGGCTCCACACTCACTATAACAACATGACCGTATAACTAATGCACACACCCAGTGAGTATATTAATGAAATTCTCTATGAAAAAAAAATGTCTCAACGTTATGAAATTACAGAATCATCTAAAAGCCTTGATGAAACTATTAAGGAAATTATAAGTGATGCTAAAAATCCACTTTCATGTACAATAACATTATCAGATGAATGTTATAATCAAAATTTAACTATTATTGAATGTTCTAATATTAAACAATTACAAATATTAAAAGAACGTAATTCAACTAATAATACTAATAACAATAATAATAATACAGCAAATAGTAATAATAACAATACAACATCTACATCAACTGCCCATAATAATACTTCAACATCTACTACTACTGATTATAGTAATATTATTAAAAGTGATATTTTATTAAGTAATGAAAATATAATTGAAATTACTAATAATACCAATGATTATACAAATATAGAATTTAAAAATTTAACATTTAAAACTAAAGAAGGAACAAATACAATTTTATTTAATAATATAAATATAAAATTAATTAAATGTCAATTTTATGGAATTCAATTACAATTTAAAGGTAAATGTAATATTGAAATTGATGAATGTGATTTTAAATATTCACAATTAAATGGAATTGAAATTACTGATGAATCTAAAGCAAATATTAAAAATTCTATTTTTAATTCAAATGATAAAAATGGAATTAGATTAATTAAAAATAGTAAATTAATTATTGATAAAAGTACATTAAATAATAATTTAGGTAATGGTATTGTAACACAAGATGAATCTAATTTAAATATTACAAATTCTATTTTAAAATTTAACCAAACTTATGGTATTTTAACTTACCATAAAAGTTATATTAATATAAATAGAAATATAATATCTAATAATAAACAAAGTGGATTATATTTAACAAATACAGATAATAAATCAATAATTAAAGATAATCAAATAATTAAAAATGAAGAACATGGTATTACTATAGGAGGTATTTCTAATTTAGGAGAAATGGAAATATTAAATAATGAAATTAATAATAATTATTATTATGGTATTCATGTAATTGATGGAGTTGGTATTCCAATTAAAATAGAAGGTAATAAAATAATTGGTAATCAAAGTGGACCATTAAAAGATGATACTTTAAATGGTGATTTAAATTTTAAAAATGTTCAAGAATTTATTCAATTTATTAATAAGAATTCACAAGTTTTAACTTTAAATAATAATGATTTAAAATTTAATAATTCAAATTGTTTATTAAATTAATAAAATTTAATTGTTCTTTTAATTGATGTGGTGATTGATTTGAATGATTTGAATGGTGTGATTGAGTTGAATGATGATGTAAATGATTGAGTGAATGACTAGTTGAATGATTGATTGAATGATTTAAATGATTGATTGAATAATGTAATCTTGTTGTTTGTGGTTGTACAAGTGATGTTGATGATTGTTTTAATTCTTCTTCTTTTTGTTTTAATTTATTAAATTCTACTTGTTCATTATTATTTAAATGTAATTGTTCAATATTTAATTGTTCATTTTGTAATTGTTCATTCTGATTATTTAATTGATTATTTAATTGATTATTATAAATATATAAAAAACAATAAGATTGTGAAATCATAATCCATTCTTCAATTCCATCAAACATTGGATGTTTTTTATGAATTAAATTTAAAATTTTATCATTTTTAATAATTAAATTATAAATATTAAATAAATTATCACATGCAATTAAATGATTATTTTGTAAATAATATTTTGAAAATCTTTGTAATTGTTCTTTTAAATCTTTACTAATAGAATTAAATGGACAATTTCTTTTATTTAAATTATTTATCATTTGTTTACCATAATTATTATTTTCATCTATAATTGGTTCATATATTAAAAATCTTGTATTTTCTTTAAATAAATTATATATAGTATCTATTAATTCATTACTATCTTTAGTATTCATATAACATAATGATACTTCACTTATAAATAATGTTTTTATATTTAAATTACAATTATTTATTATTATATTTTTAAATAATTCAATATCATTTAAATTACATGATTCTAATATATAATTTATATTTATTTTATTATTATTTAAATTATTTAAATTATTATTTATATTTTTATTATTAGTTATATTTTTATTATTATTAATTAAATTAATAAAATTCTTTTTATTTTGAATAACATTATTAAAATCTAAATCAATTAATTTAATATTTATATTAACATTTAAATTATTTAAAAATTCATTATTATTTAAATAAAAATATAAAGTATCATAACCGCAACCTAAATTAATAATTTGTAATTCATTAAATGTATTATTATTATTTAATTCATTATTTAAATTATTTAAATTATCTAAAATATAATGTAAAACTAATTGTTTAATTAATTTATATCTAATATAATAACCTTTAATTATAATAGGAGATGTTAA
>NW_003163300.1:0-1073 GCF_000004985.1 Naegleria gruberi
CCCAAACCCAAACCCAAACCCAAACCCAAACCCAAACCCAAACCAAAACCAAAACCCAAACCCAAACCCAAACCCAAACCCAAACCCAAACCCAAACCCAAACCCAAACCCAAACCCAAACCCAAACCCAAACCCAAACCCAAACCCAAACCCAAACCCAAACCCAAACCCAAACCCAAACCCAAACCCAAACCCAAACCCAAACCCAAACCCAAACCCAAACCCAAACCCAAACCCAAACCCAAACCCAAACCCAAACCCAAACCCAAACCCAAACCCAAACCCAAACCCAAACCCAAACCCAAACCCAAACCCAAACCCAAACCCAAACCCAAACCCAAACCCAAACCCAAACCCAAACCCAAACCCAAACCCAAACCCAAACCCAAACCCAAACCCAAATTATATATTTTCATTTCAAGAAATACATCCGGTAGATAGTACATGGGGATATTTCAAGAGAATGGATGGAAATCTGAAAGGTATATAAACAACTCCATTTTCACTGAAATTGATATCATGGTATGTAGCCACTCTAATTAGCATATGGTATCAATTTCATGAATATTGGTTCAGTAGATATTGAGTTGTCAACTCTATCACAATACTATAGACTTTTGAAATAAAATCACAGATTATGCTCCAACTCACTCATTATACGAACAGTCATTCTAAAATCGATACCACATAGATTACACATCAGTTAAATACACTGTTAATAGTTTGGAAACAATTCGTAGTACGTACAATTAGTGAGTCAGATAATGTTCAATGTCAATAGTGCTTATATCCAAGTGTACACTCTATCTCAATGAAAATACATCCAATCATCATGAAACTATACCATATACATTAAATCACATTTATATACATCTGGTATCAATTACATAGTGTTAGTATTGAATTCAATATGATAATAATAACAATCTGTCAAATTGTCACATTTCAACAAATAGAATATACTCCATCTCATTCATTTTACAAAATATCATACAAGCATCAAATATGAATACACTCCTCTTGATGAGGAGAACAATCTGAGAAAGTTTCATATTCATGGCTCAATATCTTTC
>NW_003163300.1:1123-1899 GCF_000004985.1 Naegleria gruberi
CCCAACCCAAACCCAAACCCAAACCCAAACCCAAACCCAAACCCAAACCCAAACCCAAACCCAAACCCAAACCCAAACCCAAACCCAAACCCAAACCCAAACCCAAACCCAAACCCAAACCCAAACCCAAACCCAAACCCAAACCCAAACCCAAACCCAAACCCAAACCCAAACCCAAACCCAAACCCAAACCCAAACCCAAACCCAAACCCAAACCCAAACCCAAACCCAAACCCAAACCCAAACCCAAACCCAAACCCAAGGACTCAATTATCTCGGGAACGGCGAATTAAAAAAATTAGTATTTTCTATCATTTCTTCCAAAACTCATATAGATTGATATTTGAGTGAATCATAACCCGGAACGTTCTCGTCGCAGAGATAATAGATATACTATGAATTTTTGAGTTGACCATTTTTGATTATCTCAATAACTACGGGGAGTTTTTTCACGTGTATTACAGAATAGATATATTAATGTATTTAATAATACATATATAAGAACTGGATAGCCAATATTAGCCGTTCGTTTTATGTGATTAGGTTTTCGCCATACCCAAACCCAAACCCAACCTAAAGGTCAGACCCAACTTTTTGACTTTTATTCATCTTAATTAATTATCTCAATAAATACTCATTATAAATCAATATATTATATATCAATATACTCCAAATTGAATATATAATCATATAATAACATAATATTACATCATTATAATGACTTTTATAAGTTAATTTCATATAATAGATTAGACAATTATAATATCAATGATAAC
>NW_003163300.1:7086-10563 GCF_000004985.1 Naegleria gruberi
CAGTTGGGGAAGCTAGCAAAGCAAGGTTTGCAACATTATCATCTCCACTAAATCCAAATTTACCTGTTCCAGAAATTGTCTTAATACCTCCCTTAATATTATCAATCATTCTAATCCTATTAGTTTCAGATTCCGAAATGACCATCTTGTTGTCTGTAGTTAACAGAATTTTTGTGGGATTTACATTAGCATAAAAGACATTCGATCCATCTGCAATACCTCCTACAAGTGGTTCCGTTCGACCATTTGATAAAACTAAATTTCCTGCTGTATAAACAAAATATGGCACTTCTGAGCATAAACCAATCGGAGATAGTATTTTTTCATGGAAGGATGAAATTACACCTCCATTAATTATACGAATTTTGTTATTAGCAGTATCAGCAATATAAATAGATTGGTCAATGACATATACCATACTTGGTAGGAAGAGTTTTGCCTGTGTTGCAACCATACCATCACCATTATATCCTTATTCTCATCAATATTCATTAATGTATTAGAAACTTACCTGATTCACCTGTTCCAGCAATGATTTCAACCTTGAAATCATAATAAACACACAATATTCTGTGATTATAAGTATCTAATATAAATTAATGTATCCTAACTAGTAGGAAAGAGAAACTTACCTGCTACAAAGAGATTATGATTTGAAACAAACAATCCAAATGGTGAATTCAATTGAGTTTCTTTAGGATTATTGGGAACAAGGCTAGATCCAGTAATTCCATTTCCTAACACTGTACTAATAGTTCCATTGAAAAAAGATCTGACTCTATGATTGAAAGAATCTGAAATGTATAAAATTTCAGAATCATAGAATACATATTTTGGTAAGTTGAGATGAGTTTCTAATGGATTCAATCCGTCTCCATTAAATCCATTAGTACCACTTCCAACAATTGTGGTTATTGTTCCATTAGGAAATATCATTCTAATTCTGTGGTTTCCACTGTCAGCAATGTAAATATTACCAGAATTCTTATCAAAATGAACTGAATGAGGTTTGTTTAATTGAGCATTAATTGCCAAACCTCCATCACCAGAAAATCCCTGAAATCCAATACCAGCAATAACCTCTACCATTTCGTTTGAGGTATATTTGAGAATTCTATGATTATCAGTATCCGCAATATAAATCGTAGAAAATGAATCGAGACAGAATATTCCTGTTGGATTTTTCAAAATTATTGAGGACGGAGGACCTTTCTTTCTTAATCTATCACCAGTAATGGAACCAGCATATAAACAACCGTTTCCTTTAGATACATCTATTTTTTGAATCATTTTAGTTGATGAAACGTATAAATCAGAATTTCTGAGTTGTAATGCATTGGGAATGAATTTTGAACGGATAAAACTCTCATTAGTCTCTTCAGAAGAATTCCAACATGAAACATTTGAAAATTTGTCTATTAATGGAATGGTAGACACAGTTCCAGTTGTCAAATCCACTTTCTTTAAATTAAATCCAAAATTAGAATCAGCAATTAATAGTTCATTACTTGATTGATTGAACGCAATAGCAGCTATTGAATCAAACACTCTATTTTGCACATTAGTACCATCAATAATAGCTCCATTAATATTTAAAATTGGATAAACTTGTTTAAGGGACAAATCAGCTTTCATTATAGCTTGTGCATGAAAAATATGATTTGGTGAGAAAAAAGTTGGTGATACAATAGATGAATCGAACAACAAAATGGTCGAAATATTCCCAGTAGTTTGATTAATCACTTTCCAATATCCTAAATTTGAAAGATAAATTGAATCGTCAATAGGAGAAACTGCAAATCCATACACAAAATTAAGTTTAGCATCCAAAGCAGGTCCATCATTGGTATTTCCATCAAATTTTCTCCCTTGAATGACAGTCATCCACCATGTTTGTAAATTAATCTTGAATATTGAGAATAAATCACATCCATACAAGTATCCCTTGTGATATCTTATATTCGAAATATAAGTTGAAAACATTGTTTCGTTTGAAAAGCCATCTTTCTTGGTTAGTGTAAATCCATCTCGCAAACTCATAAACTTAATAATTCCGTTTAAATCAACTCTATATAGGTTTGATTCATCACAAATATACAAGTTTCCAATAGGATCCCTAGAAATTGAACCAATTTTGGTAAAAATGGTATTCGAAAGTGCTGAACCTTCCTGAATGGTAGTGGAAGTTCCTAACTGCTTGGAAAGAAGAATTAAATTTCCATTTTGAAATTTGTAGATCTGCTTGTTGGTAGCAATATAAATAGTGTCGTATGAAGTTTCGTCCACATGAAAACTAGTAATGGTGAGATAAACGGTAGTTGCACTATTGATATCACCAGTAGAAACCGAATTCTCGGTCATACAACCAGAATAACAACCAACCAATAATTTTCGATCACCAGAAGTTTGATTAAATTTAAAAATACGAAAAGAAGATTCCTGAAAATAAATAATTTCTGGCTGATTTTCGGATTGGTATGCATTGGCAAAAGCTGTTGAAAATTTGCCTACACCACTGATAGGTTCCCATCTATACGCAACCAGTTTCGAATAACCAAGCTGAACAAACAAGAATAAACTCAGCAAAATGAGCAGACGCATTTTTCTTTTGATTCCAATACACATATGATTGATGACTTTAGTGCACCATTTAAAGTTTCTGATCATTACATTTGAAAATTAATCTAACAATAAATTTACATTGATTGTAATGTTGTGGAGGCTTGAAAAATGAAAAGGTTTGTAGATGGAGAAAATTCACATCATCAACACATGAACTACACAGTTGTCGGTGGTAAATATAATGGTAGAGAATAATATAATAAACATATTATGAATTGTTGTTTTATTATATTGTTTGAAACTTACGGTGCATAGCGTGAAATATCGGAACTTGGTAAATTGACAACATGACGAAAATCTGATAATAAATATGATGTTTATTATCTATTTAAATAGTAGTACTAAAAGACATGATTCAAGTTGGTGAAGTACATGCTTAGTTATGATCCATGTTATTTTTGTTTTTCAAAATTCACATGTACCTATCCCTATCATAACTTGACCAAAATTGATTAGAGAAAGTTCTCCTACCTACTATTGACCATTCCGAACAATACTACATTGACAGTTTTCCAACTTGTCCAGTAGATCCGGCAGTAATGATGAATTTAGTGAAAACATTTCATCAAAATTACATTACTAAAAATTAATTTCCACAAATACTATTATTATATTGATGGAAAACAATAATGACGATGGTTGGTGAATGATCCGATGATGGAACACCAAATTGTGAATTTCCATCATGAAAAATAAATTCCAATTTCATGATGATAATTCACCAATAAAAATTACTATTATTACTATTATATAGATCATGTTGAGATGATGATGTGAAAGTTTGGTGGTTTCATGATGTAAACCACTCCGAAATCATCATATCCTCCTGAGTAGAAGAATGTTTTTTTTATGAAA
>NW_003163300.1:10613-25113 GCF_000004985.1 Naegleria gruberi
CAATCACTTCCGAATATTTCCTGGTACTCTAATATTTCATCAAATAATTTGCAAAACTTAATGTTATTGAGAATTTTTTGCTCCCTCACTAAACAGTCATTAATTCAACTTCTTTTTTGGTGGCTATTTCAGGCTGTTTCTTTCTTCTCAAACACTTAACAATAATAATTACTAAAATACTAATGATGACACAACAGCAACAACATATACCTAATCCAAGTAACCCAAATAGCCCATACAACTCAGAATTGGATTGGTTGCTATTTGGTATTGATATTGGCAATGTAATTGTTGATGTGGAAAGAGTTTTTTCCACCACCACTAATGATGTAACATCTTTTGAGCAATTACAATGTATTAATGAATTGGAAACAATTAGAGAGCAATTTAGATTACCTTCACTGAATAGATTATCTATTGGAATACATTCAAGAGTTGAAATGATATTTGTTTTTTGTTGTTTAACTGTTTCACCTGAGCTCTCAAAATAGTTATTCACATTAATATTTGAAAAGTTGTAATCATTACGAATGTTGAAGGTAAATGAAATATCAGCAGCATACACCTTATCCAGAAATACAATCTTAGTGAGTAATCTATAGCTCTGTTTCAATTCAAGTTGTTCAAACTCTGAAACTTGGATATTCTGTGTAGTTGAAATTTGATTCAGATAATCAAAGACACCCATATAATCTTCCACTGAGAAAAATGATGTCTCTAGAACAGATCTACTTGGAACATTAGGATCAATTCTATTGAATACAAGAGTGCTATTTCCATCAGAGGAAGTTATTGTCTTTTTCATTTGATTCTTGTAACTCAAGAGAGAAAATATTGAAAAATGTGAAAGATGTACATGGTAATCCTTTTGACCGACATTATAATTTCTCAACAAGACATTAGTGAATTTCTTCATTGAATTCAAAACTCCATATCTATAATTTTGTCTGAGTTCACTACAGTTTGTTAATAATCTTATAATATTATCAAACAAGCTGTTGCACAATGTTTCAACACCATAAGCTACTCTGAATTTAGTATTCTGATTGGCCAAGTTAATGATTCTCTCTGTCAAATTGAAAAATTTATCAAATGGAAGTGATTCAATAGAGTGGCAATTTGAAATTAATGATTCCAATCCAAAAACGTAAACGCTGAAATGAATATCCGAAATTAACTCCAAAGGACTTTTCTGATCTAATCCAATAGCCATGCTATTGATCATTTCTTCTCTCAATCCATATGCAACGTCCATGTTCAAGTTTCTTGCTTGGCTCAACTGGGCAATCATTAGTTCTGAAGTTCTTGAAATTGTAGCAGAATTGAAAACTAATTTAGCACTGTCACTTGGTAGGTATGATGCAGCATAGGATTGCCATGACTTTACTTTGCTTTTAACATTTGATAGAGATGCTGCTGCAGGAGTTAAGATTTCAACAGTTTTGATAAACTCAACAGATGCTCCTGTATCCAAATCAACAATGTCAACAAATGTATCCATTTGTTTTGAAAAAAATGGAGAAGGAAGGTATGAAGAAAACTTTTCTCCTAAATTGTAAAGTGGAATTTTTGTTCCTGACTTGTCGTCAATGAATCCAAAAACAAAATCAATTGATTTTTCTGTATTTTGACACCCAGGACAAGAAAATGAGAATTGAGTCTCTAATGCATATCCATATGATGGATTAATATAGCAGAGACATGATTTTGGAGATTTGACAAGTTTGAATTTGTAAGAAAATATTGATGATAGATTATTTCTTCTATCTGTTACTTTGAATAATATTTCATTTTCTGTATCCTCTATGAAGGTGGAAAGTGAAAGGATTAATGATGAGGATTTTGATGGATTAACTGACATTTTGGAAATCATCGAGTCAGTCAATGTAGCACCATTGATTGTCCATTCTCTGATCATATCATCTTCAGTTGTGTATTTTTCATCTCCTCCCAAAATAACGGATAATTGTAAACTCAAGACTTCACCTTTGATAACTTTCACTCTGTTTGGTTTGACAGAAATTAAACTAATCACAGGTGGAATCAATAATTCCGTACTTGGAAAATCAATATCTACTGATTTTGATATGTAACGTATTCCTTTTTGGATTGACAATGTTAAAGTAACTTTTGAAAGTGACGATTTTTGAATAGTACATTTTGGAGACTTCAAGTTTGAACATTGGTTTAAAATATTTGAAATTAATGAATCCTGACATGAATTTTTTGAGATTCTGTCAAAGCAAGACCAAGTCCATGAATCAGAAGTTGATACATCATTATCTGGATCTGAATATTCAACATTAGTTTCAGCTTGATTTGTATTCAAATTGGAAAGATAAATATTGACTGATAAATCTCTTGATTTGCTGGATATTGGAATAAGTAATGTTGCATTTGAATTTGAATTAAATTTTGATATTGCTTTAACACCAAATAAAAAGGATTCATCTTGGCTATTTGAAATTCCAGTTATAACTAAATCATTGTTAACATCTATCTGATAATCAATGGTAGAACCTGATGCTTGGTACCAAATATATTCAAATTCCTTGTTTTCAAAATAGCAAGCAGGTAATTCAATAGATTTCTTTACAACTATTGGAAGAGAACTTTTCTCAATATTGATTAATGACATTTTACTTGTCAGCATTGAAAGTGTTGGATGTGGAACAAATGATTTAGAAATTTCAATAAATTGCTTTTCACTCTTTGAACCACTGAGAGAACTTTCTACAATTAATCCCAATACATACATTCCTGAAATGGAAATGTTGTTTGAATTCAAAGTGGAATTGAAATTACTTAAAGATATTTTTTCTAGACTGAAATTCGGATCTGGGGACGATTCAATTGACCAAATAAATTTGACTGGTTTCAAATCTCCACAATATGATCCTGATGCATCAATTAATATTTCTTCACATGGACTGATACTTTTCTTATATGCAACACTAATGATTGGTTTCACTGGATTATTGGAAGGAAGTATAGTAACGGATAACGGGCAATTAATGTTAGAAAGTTCATTGTTATCAAGTGCATTTACAT
This sequence comes from Naegleria gruberi, assembly GCF_000004985.1. Lineage (NCBI taxonomy): Eukaryota > Heterolobosea > Eutetramitea > Acrasida > Naegleriidae > Naegleria > Naegleria gruberi. The sequence continues at coordinate 13,665 of NW_003163300.1, forward strand.
TCAAAGTAATATTTAGGAAGGGCAATAAAGAATGTTGACCACCAAGTTCAATATAGAAATTACCATCTTTCCAAAAGCATGATGGGTTATTTCCAAATAAAGTTAAACTATCATCTAATAGCAGCTTACTACACTCTACAAAGCTATTATTGCAGCCAAGTTGCCAGTTATTCATATGAAATTCTAAAGTATTTCCAAAAGAATTAAAAGTTGGTTGTGGACTTTGGGCAAAACACCTTGTTCCAATAAAACCAACATTACATTGACAATTATTTTCATCAACACAGAAACCGTTTCCTGAACAAGTTAATGGATCTGCTTGTAATTTTCCAAAACAAGAAGTCTTTGTAAAACTTGTCAACAATTCACATTGCAAACCATGATGAAGTGAATTACATTGACATGTGTTGTTTGAGGTACAATTACCATTACCACTACAAACTCTTGAATCATTCATTTCATATCCAAAACATTTGGTAACTAAAACAGTGTTTGAAGAGGTTGTTGTTGTATTGGAGGTTGCATTATTTAAGGAAACATTGGTATCATTGATTGTTCCAACATTGGTTGAATTTAAGAAACCTGTCGAAGAATTATTAATGGTATTTGTATAATTGTTATTTACAAACATTAAAGAAGTGTTACTATTAGCTGTAGTATTTGATAATACTGAGTTATTACTCAAGACGGAAGAATTTGAAACTGGTACTGTACTGCAGTTGGTGCATGTAGAATTATCTAGTGCCATTGATGAATTAGTCAAATTATTTGTTGAATTGTTACTGGAAGTATTATTCATTAGTGAGCTATTATTAATGAAACCTTCAGTAATATTTCCAAAATTGGTGGTATTATCAAAAGCTGGAGATGAGTTATTAATGGCAGTATTTGTGTAATTGTTATTAAGGGTTGAGTTATCAATGGAAGTGTCATTACTCAATACTTTTGTTGTATTTGAGGTTAAGCTATTATTTGTTGCATTTTTCATGTTTTCAACAGTGGCAGTTTCATTGCAAAACAGTCCAGTTGATCCTTCATTACAATTACACACAGCTCTAACGAAACAACTTCCATTTCCACTACAAACCAATGAAGAGTTTGACAGAATACCGAAACATGAAGTCACACTGCAAGTATTATCATTGTAACCCTCTTTACATTCACAAATATCAAAGTCGACGCATTTTCCATTTCCGTTGCATACATTAGACTCATCACTCAAGATTCCAAAGCAATATATTTTGGAACAATCATCACCATAATAATTATCAAAGCATTCACAACCATTAAAACTTGTGCAATCGCCATTTCCAAAACAAGCTGAATCATTATTGTAAAATACACCAAAGCAAGTGAAGTTTTGTAAACAATATCCATATTTGTCTCTTTCACAATCAACAATATAACTATAGAGTCCATAACCAGCTGTATCATCAATGAAAACAACATCTCCATCTTGGTTGAAACTGGAGCTAGCTATCTTGAATGTTAAATTGGTTGGATTGACAAAATATGCATCAATCTTTGGATCATACCAAAACTTTGAACTTTTAGTCTCTCCATAATAAGTTCCATCCTTTAAGAATTCTGAAAAAGAGTTAATATAATCAGCATTTCTAAAATATTTTGGACCAGTTATGGTTCCATTTCCAAGCACATCCACTACAACTCCTTCATCACGAATTACTCTTCTAATAGGATAATCACAACCACCAGTGTCTCTTATGAAATATATATCTCCATTTTCAGCAATAGTCCATCCATATTTACTGAGGGGGGACCTATCACTTGGTGTTCTCAAACCTTGACCTGCAATTTGAACAATCTTGGTACCATTTACTACTTTATAAACACCTTGATTACAAGTATCACCTATCATGAAAATTGTTCCATTTTGATCTATTGTCCAGCTTATTGGACTATACGGTAAGCCGTAAGCAACAGGTGTAATTTCAGTATCTATAATTTTCAACTTGGCAATATAATAGTCTTTAGTATGGAGAGAGGATGAGCAGGTCACATAAATTTCATCATTGAAACAGAGAATATTTGTAACTGTACAATAATCAACTTTTCCATCAACGGTACGATTTAAGGTTCTTGTTGACAACGTTTGGCTGGTAAGATTAAAGAATGATAAATAGGAAGAAGAAATTTCTGAGAACACAAGTGTGTCATCACTTAATAAACAGAGACGTTTCGGTACTGTTCTAGAAAAAGATGCTATTGTTGTGTGTGTATCATTTGTTGGATCATAGCCAACAACAGATTTTGCCAAGTAGTAAATATTACCATTAGACTTTCTAATAACAAAGCTATTCACTGAATCACCAATAAAAAAAACTGTTCTCAAAGTAGTCGAATTAATTCGTTCGAAAATATATGAAGAATAACCTGTTTGATATGCAAAGTAGAAATTTTGTGATACTGGATGAAATATCATTGTACTGAATAAAGCTGCTGATGTAGGCATAAGATCTCCCTCAGAGGGACGAGGCATTTCGTACAAATTGTTATATCCTCGCCCAACCAAGGGCATTACCCTATTTTGATTGTCTATATATGAAATAATATTGCTTGTTCTCAGATATAAAGTACCAGTTATTGGATGTGACATAATTCCTAATAACGAGTCAAATTTAACATCTTTAGCATCTGAATATAATCCAGAAAGACTTATTCCTTCCTGATATCCAACACCAAATACTTTTTTGATGGTGAGATTGGACAGATCCAGTAGAAATATTCTATGTTGATCAGCTCCATAGCTGAAAAATAAACAACCATTCAAATATTGCATATTCAAGAACTCGGTAATTGAAATATCTAATGAGGATTGTCCATCATATTGATATCCAGTTGATGAAGAGCTGTTTCCTGCTATTAATTGTAATAATTTTGAATAAATGTTGAACTTGTATATGAAGTTAGTCACCTTAGTGTTATTTTTAAACTCAGTGGCAATGAATAAATCCTCTCTTGTTGATTTATCTACTATGCATTGGTAAATATCGTTATTCAAAGTAATCAATGGTTTCAATAAACCACTTTTATGCTTCAGTCTGTACACTGTTCGCTTATCCTGTCCAATAATAATAAAATCCCCATTTCTATATGTTTTAATAGGTTTGAAAGTTGGACTGAATTGAAATCCATGAATGTAGGTTGATAAGGATAAATCCTCCTTGACAAATCCTGCAACATTTTTAGTATTCGAATATTGGTCCACCGTAATTATATTAGTTGGTAATGACATGTAATATTTAAGGTTATTATTATATGGAATTATTGAAATTCCTGTGAAAGTATTGGGTCCCAGAGTTTGCAAAGTCTGATTACTTCGTTTCAAGTCAATGGTCTCCTTTCCAAATCCAAATACCAGTTCGATATTACCTTCTCTATTTATTTTTCTCACAACAGAATTTGAGTTGTCTGAAAAATAAATCTCACCATCAATCATTGTGATCAATTTTGGGGAAATAACGCAAGCTTCAAAAGCTAGTCCACTATAGGAGGAATTGAATGAACAGGATGACCAACTACCTTTTTCTGCAGCAACTCTAAATAAGGTTCCATTTTGAATTTTCATAATAGAGTTATAAATTGTAAAATAAACTATTCCATTTCGAACAAGATAAGATGATGGTGGTCTTAAGGCAGTTGATAAAGCGTTTGAACCATCAGCTGGCATTGCTGTAGTTGTGAATTGATTACCTGCAATTGCAGTTGAACTTTGTGCTGTTGTATTCACAAATTTAATTCTGTTAAGGCTGTATACAACCAAATTTCCGTATTCATCATCACCGAATATTGTAATTGAACTAGATCCTCCAAATGTAACTAATGTGGAAACTGTGTTGTTTTCATGATTAATTACTTTCACTTTACCACTGTATTTCTCTATATAAATACATTGTCCGTTTGAATTTCTTTTTAGTGAAAGAACCTCTGAAAGAAATTGTTTATCATCAACATCAAGGGTTTTCAGTAAATAAACACTAACAGTTTTCGTAGAAGCATAGTATCTTTTCAAAAACTTGCCTTCCCGAAAAATAATATCCTCATTATCTAATACGCACAAGTCTGCAGGTGCAACATTTGCTAAACTGAATACAATATTGGATCCTAATGCTCTATCAACAGGTTTAACAATAGATAATTTTGATACATAATTCGGAATTGCATCTACTTGAAAGAATTTGCTTAATAAACTGCTAAGGAGGAAACAAGCAATTACCCCAAACAAACAAGAAGAAACTCTCATACAATTTTTTTCTCAAAAGATTCAGTGAAGAGCCAATAAAAACATAGTATCACAACCGCAAAAGAATCTCTGTCTGTTAAGGTGAATTAAGTGATTAAGGGGCATTGAATTTCCAAGTTTTCTAAAACTTCTGTACATTCGTAAATTGAACCAATAAGAAAATAAGTCCAAATAAGGATTGTTCTTGCAAACTAATAAGAATAGTGCTGTGAGAAATCATGGAGAACGTTTTTTTAAGGCCATCATTGTTTACCGTAATGTAAAGTTAATTCACAGTATTGAGGAGTCTCAATGAATCAAGATTTTTCAAAAATAATGGAGACGCAACTCAAGACGCAGTCTGACTAGTCTCCAGCGAGCTGTAGTGTATTATTAAAGGCCCAGACCTCTTGTGAGGATGTTTCACTGTTCAGTTGCCTTCAAATAGATTCAAATCTAGACAGGAACCTTCAGTACCTTATTTAGATCTAATTTAATGAACAGTGAAAGAAAGAGAAAATAATTCAAATTGTTCAGTGTGCGAGAAAATAATGTAGAATCGATATATTGATTTGGGAAGATGTGGTGAGTTTGACATAAATCTACAAGAGAATAAACCCGAGAACAATAAATCAAAAAAGTTATTGGCATTGTTTTGTTGAGAGATATGCCAATTCCAGTATTAGCATCCATTATTTACTATTAAATCAACATATTTTAACAATTAGAGATTTTCAAAATTAGGCCAGTTGACTTGTTTTGATGTTTTTGAAAAGAAAAAATGTCTCAAATACCTCAACCGATGCACGAAGTCAATGACTTGAATCAAACAACTACATCAAAAGAAATACTTTCTAAAATGATAGTTTATAATGCCCTTCGTTCAAATGATAATAATTCGTCTAATTCAACAGATTCGTCTCTGGCAAGTATCACTGGAATTAAGCCTTCTACTGAAATACTTTCATCATTTCAAACTCTGGATCTTTCAACACTTTCTCAATCATATGCCATTCTATTAATCATTAGAAAATTCATTGTTCAGGGTGGGTGCCCATTTTGTAATAGAAGAATGACTCAAATCAATGAATGGAGAAGATCATTATTGCAATTGGGAATTGTTCCGGTCATTCTTCATTCTGAAAGTGTTCAAGATGGAAATTTGTTTTTCAAAGAACTTGTTAATCCTCAACTCAGAGATATTTGGAGAGTTTCAGATCCTTCATATGAAAACACCATTCAATTTTGCAAATCATCTGATTCAGGAACAACTCCATTGCAATTTGTGGATTATGATAAATTTTATCCCATTAAGAAAATTACAAAACTCGTTCCAGTGTTAGCACAAGGTTACTTTGATCCTGCTGACAGATATAAATTGGAAAAGGGCATGAAAATTGATAAGAGTTCATTGGAAGTCAAGGCAAGAATATTATTGATTAAGAATGATAAGGTGATCAAGACATGGGATCATGAAAAACATGAAAATGCACCTGATGTGCTTTCAGATGTGATTATGAGATTAGATTGGTTGCCAAGAGAATTAAGCATTGGAGATTTCGAAAGTGAGAATGAAAATAAGGTTGAAGATGAACCACATAAAGAATCTTCTGATACAAATCCAGATCATGTCCAAGTTTCAATAGATGATGAAGAAAATGATCCAAGCAAATATTCAACTCCACCAAATTCCATGAATTTTCTCAATCAAGACATCAATCAAAAAGACAATCAAACCAATGAGGAATTAATTGAAATTGAACCAAACTCTCCAACATCCCCATCCTCTCCCACCAAAACCCTTAATTCCTTATTGGACACTCTCCATACCAACATTGATATTTACAAGAAGGAAAAGAGCAGAAAATTTGAATTTAAGAAAATTTCACCACAACAACAGCAAGAAGAATTGAAAGAAAAAACTGAAAAAGCAAAACAAAAATTTAATGATTTCAAAGCTAAGAAATCAAAGGAATCAATTGGATGCTTTGCAGTGAGAAGGGGTGATTCTGATAAAAAAAGTCAAGCAGTTTCTTTGGAAGATTTGGGGCAGAGCGTTGGATCTTTGGGGAGACTAATCCAAAGTGAAAGAAAGAGAAAGTATTTGAAATTGTTTAGTGCAAGAGAGTATAATGTGGAATCAGTGTTGTTTTGGGAGGATATCAACTTGTTTTATAAGAAATTATTCACATGTTCAAAGCTTTCGAATAGAAAAAAGGAGAAAATTGTTGAACATTCGAATAGAATTGCTAAAAGGTACTTATTGGATGAAGATAGTTTGTTTATCCTAAACACTAATAAGAGATTGAAAGACATCGTAAGAGAACATCTTCCACACAGAATTTCAGATCTTAAAACTAAAACAGATATTGCAAATGCAGAAACTCTATTCGATTCAGTCCTTTTGGATGTAATGGCACATGTCCTTTCGGATATTTATGTTAGATTCTTATTCTCTGATGAGTACAAACAAATGAATGTTGAATTAGGTTTCACAACACAATAAACTGAACTAAACCAAAAAGAAACCTTGGCACCATTTTCAAAAAAATGTCATTCTTCCAATCTATCAAAAGTGCTTTGTCTTCTGTCAGCCACTCATCAATTACTTCATTTGCTGCTGATGAAGAAATACAACAAGTTTCTAATAACAATTATCATCATCATCAACCAAGAACGACAATATTAGAAAACAATAACATGAAAGATAAATCATCAGAAATTGCAGTATCTTCTTCCATCATTATAACTTCCGATCAACATCACCAAAAGGAAACTAAACTAATCGAAACAATATTATTCAATCAAATTCCTTCCGAAATAATAGAAAACCACATTCTTCCCTACTTGGACGAAAGATGGCTCTGGAAAATTGGCAATAGAATTTCCAAAGAGTGGAATCTTTTAATTTCGTCTATTCCATGTAATTTGAGAATGATTTTCGAGGAGGGAACTCATATAAATAGTTTTATAGAATGTTGTAAGAGTGGAAGGTTTCGTTCCATCACCTCCTTGACGATTGGTGGGAATTTATTACCACAATATTTGAAAGATTTGGTTGAATGTGAAAAATTGGAATCTTTGGAAAGTTTGGATATTGGATTTCAGATTGGAAATGCTGGACCCATAATTATTGGAAATTCTAAAATTCCCAATCTGAGAAAGGTTAATTTTAATGGAAATAAGATTGGATGTGATGGATTGAGACAATTATCGAAAGGGTCTTCATGTAAAAATTTCAAGTATTTGTGTTTGAATGATAATTGGATTTCAGTGAATGGAATAATGTTTCTTTCAAATTCGAATCTTTGTAATTTGAGTTATTTGGATTTGAGTGGAAATAACCTGACTGCTGAGGCATTGAAATTTCTCTCTACTGGAAAGCTTTCTCTTTTGGTTTCACTGATAATGCAGAGATGCCATATTAACAACCAGGGAATTACTCATTTAGTGAGTGGAAATTTGCAAAATTTAACAGAACTCGATTTACAAGACAATAATATCCAAACGGAGGGAGGAAAATCAATAGCTAGAGGAAACTTGCAGCAACTAATCATTCTCAATTTGGGAAAGAATTACATTTCGATGGAGGTTGCTTCTGAAATATTCACCAAGCTTACAACACTGAAGCAGTTCGAGTGGAATGAAAAAAAGAAATAAAGATGTTAGGGTTGATCCTTAGCAAGCAATTCACCCTTAATGATTTCATTGTGAAGCCGTCATAGCTCAGTTGGATAGAGCACAGGACTTCTAATCCTGGGGTCGTGGGTTCGAGCCCCATTGTCGGTATCTGATTTTTAATTTTCAGATAAAGCAGTGCGGTTTTTAAGATTATATTGTTTAAGATTAAAGTTTTACAATTTTATTTCAAATTCAGTTCTAAATGATATGAGTAGCCGGAAAAGATCATGTTACTCGTGCTATGTCTCCACTCGCAAATATAATCCGAAAACGAATAGCATCACCGAAGTGTACACCTTAATCTCTATCAAACTTAATGTTCCTTTAGGTCAAGGAATTTATGTTTATGGTGTTTCATAGGGAAGTAGTGTAAGTTTTTTATGAATCTTAGAGATTGATGAGATATTTAGAATTAACTGGAAGACAAAACATGTAAAAGCTGTTGTATTGGTCAACACTCATTGAATCTATGGCAATGATTTCTTCACATTTGGTTTAAATTATGTAGCTCAGCAATTACTGCAAATTTGTGGAGATGTTAAAAGCTCGAGGAGATGATTGATTNCCTTAAAAAACTTGGTGAACAACACTCTCTCATTCTCCTTGCCCAGATTATACCAAATTATTCAACTATTTATCAAACTAAAAATATATTTGGTTTCTTTTTGGCTTCAGACAGCACCAGAATTCATCATTCACAGAATTAACAGATGTAATACTCAAATTGATGTCCCAATCTTCCAAGCAACTTTTGATAAATTCTATGGAGCTAAGCCATCATCCAACTCTGAAGGATACTCACCATTGATGGATTCAGATCATATCAAGATGAACATTGCCCATTCAGAACTTTGGGATTCAAGTGTAACAATTGAAACTTTAGATTCCCTCCTTGAAAATGCTGTTGCTACAATGGGATCCACTCACGATTTCGTTACAATATATAATATTACAAATTGGGATCGTTACACAGTTGATCCAAAGAAAGGATTTTAGGAATATTAAAGGAAATAGTAAGGGAGGATTGATTTTGGTTGAATTTTCTCCTCATGCAACCATGATGAATTCAGCCCAAAGTGGAAGTCCATATCCATGTGGAATGGAATTATTGGCAAATTTCATTACAATGGAGAATTCAGATATTGACAAAATGGACAAATCATGCCTTTCTCGATTGAATTTTTCATTTAAAGGCCAAAATGTTTCAAATCTTCAACTAATGGGAACTGAAGATATTTATGATGGTAAACTTCCAGTTCCAACCCCTGAAAAATCAGCTCTTGTTGAAGAATCACTATAAAATGAATCATCTGTGGTAACAATGAGTAAGGTTGGATTTGGGGTTCTCATTGGTATTCTTAGTTTGGTTATTATCTTATTGGGATTAATGCTTGTAGTTGTTTGTGTGAAGGGAATGCTTAAGAAACAAAAATCAATTAAGAATGAATCAATTAAACAACCACTTGAGTCAACACATTACATTAGAAAAACACCAAACTAATTATTCACTTACTTGTTCCTCTTAGGAATAATTAAATATCAAGAAAGATTGACACTAATTCTTACTACCCACAACAAATTAACAGTATGTGCCATGTAGCAAGTGAACTAAATGATATTAAAATATTGAAATCAAAAGTTAACTGATTTTATTTAGTTACCACCTCTCAATCTCAAGACCAAGTGGAGAGTGGATTCCTTTTGAATGTTGTAATCAGAAAGGGTTCTTCCATCTTCTAATTGCTTACCAGCAAAGATGAGTCTTTGTTGATCTGGTGGAATACCTTCCTTGTCTTGAATCTTTGACTTGACATTTTCAATAGTATCATTAGATTCGACTTCAAGGGTAATTGTCTTACCAGTCAAAGTTTTGACGAAGATTTGCATACCACCTCTCAATCTCAATACCAAGTGCAGGGTTGATTCCTTTTGGATGTTGTAATCAGACAAGGTTCTTCCATCTTCCAATTGTTTACCAGCGAAAATCAATCTTTGTTGATCTGGAGGGATTCCTTCCTTATCTTGGATCTTAGACTTAACATTTTCAATTGTGTCATTGGACTCGACTTCCAATGTAATGGTCTTTCCTGTTAAAGTTTTAACGAAAATTTGCATACCACCTCTTAATCTCAAAACAAGATGGAGAGTTGATTCCTTTTGAATGTTGTAATCGGATAATGTTCTTCCATCTTCTAATTGCTTACCAGCAAAGATGAGTCTTTGTTGATCTGGAGGGATTCCTTCTTTGTCTTGAATCTTTGACTTGACATTTTCAATGGTGTCGTTTGATTCAACTTCTAAAGTGATAGTCTTACCAGTCAAAGTCTTGACGAAGATTTGCATACCACCTCTTAATCTGAGGACCAAGTGAAGGGTTGATTCCTTTTGAATATTGTAATCAGACAAGGTTCTTCCATCTTCCAATTGTTTACCAGCGAAAATCAATCTTTGTTGATCTGGAGGAATACCTTCCTTATCTTGAATTTTGCTCTTAACGTTTTCAATGGTGTCATTGGATTCAACTTCCAAGGTAATAGTTTTACCAGTTAATGTTTTAACGAAAATTTGCATTTTAATGTACAGAGAGTGCAGTTAGAAAATTGTTGTATTTTTTTTGTTGGAGAAAAGCCTGAACAGCTGATGAGTTTTTAAATAGATTTTACAAGTTTATTTTTAGAATTGGAACACTTTAAGATTACTTTGTGTACAAGAGATTTTGTGTTACTTTACAATAACACGTAATGATGGAAAGGAAAATCTTCCTCTTGCCAATACAACTCAAAAGGAAGAGAAGGAAAAATCAAGGAATGGAAATTTGAAATTCCAATATCGGAATTTATTAATATCGAGAATACAATGTAAATACAACCATCAAATGTATTAACTATTTCATGAGGAATTTCTCATCCATCATAAATAAGTTTACATTCATTATCATCTTTACAAAGAAGTGATGATGGATTTTGAATCGTAAGCTAACTTTCTTGATGACGGATAACAATCTATTTGGATATTGTCTATTCAATTTTAATTTGTAATACTGTTGAGAAATGTTTATTTCTAAATTGAATTATCTGTTATTCAACATGAACAGGAAGCAATTCAATTTCAATAATTAATACCATCTCCACCTTCAGCAATTTTCTCCACAAAACAATTTCTCGAATTTTACTCGAGAATTGGACGTGATTAAGGGTTCAACACTACAACTTCAATGTGAAAAGCAATCTTTCACGTAGTCATATTAGTTTCTCATTCTCAGTCATCTCTTGTCTTTCAGTTGTAACCAATTTTATATCTACTCTTTTTCAGATGGCAATGATTGCCAGCTATTACCACATGTGGATTACTACATTCTGATTCCTCTCGCTTGTACTTTACTCACCTTCTTCATGGCCACAATTCTTGCAGTGGACACAATTGGATTGGGTTCAAGGGAAAGGCAAGTGTGACCACCACTACAAACACAACCACTCATGCTACTCCAAGTATTGCTATTGCTCACAGTTGCAATTGTTCAGCCAA